>NC_051155.1:189449230-189456730 GCF_013339745.2 Dermacentor silvarum
GGGGTGCTATGCAGGATGCCCCGAGTTTGGCGAAACTCTGGATCTTCACGAGCTCTGGCGACGCCCCAAGATCAAAGAACAAATGATAACAAGACGAAGCTTGTCCATCGGCACGCCTCCAGTTTCATTGGTTAATCTAGATTCACTCTGGGTGGCTATTATCCCTTGGGCGTTGCCATATGGGCGGTCGACAAACTGGGGTTCACGTGATCATACGGTCGGTGCATGGTCGTGCCTTCTTTCACTTGTTTGTCGTTCCACCGAGTGCATTACAGGCACAAGCAAGTTATAAAATAAATTCATTTAGTACAATAATATTAGTCACATTAACGTGGGTTGTAAGCATTTTAATGTTTCCACTATGTACACGGAATGTGTATTAGACTAATTTGTATTTAAATACGTTTCGCGTTATGCCACGAGGAGACGCTCGCCCCCCTCTTTTTTCCGGATTCGATTGGCACGGCTCGATACGTGCTTGCTCTAGCATTTCCGAGCACCGATTGGTGTGCGCTTGCTTTTCTCACTGGGTTTCCAACAGATCGCTCGTTTCTCCTTTGCTCTAGATTGGATTGGTGCGGCTCGCTACGTGCTTGCGCTCCCATTTCCGAGCAGAGATTGGTGTGCGCCTGGATTTCACACAGGGCTTTTAACAGATCGCTCGTTGCTCGCGCTAAAGAAAAGCTGCGAGTAGCGCGCGCATCCAGCTACAAGACGAAGTGAGCGTCGGCTAGCGCATAAGTGGTTTGCCGCGCGCTTACCGTGTAAGCACACAGGAATGCCGGAAAGCACACATACAAGGGTCAGAAAACTACGCTTTATTTTCTTTTACTTTGCGATACACCTCCATACTGGCAAGCGTCGAGCGATGGCTTCTAACAACCGCAGGAAAGAGTCTTTGTAGTGGCTAGCCCGAGCGATCCGTGGCTTCTAACAAACGCACGAAAGGGTCTTTGCAGCGCACGTGGATGTTGACTGCCACCACATGCATCCCAGGTGGGACTCCAGCATCGGTGTAGTTGCCCTGTACCCATCGCTGACGAGGGAGCGCTTCACTTTTTGACAATAACTTTCTTTTTTTTTGCGTGTCAACGCCCGTGATGGGGTCCACAAAGTTCACGCTTTGGTTGACTGTCTACCAATGCGGATTGAGGCATAGCCCCGTTAGCATCCACTAAATTTGGGATACATTTGTATGCGGCCAATTCGTCACTATGAATAATGGTCCCCGGTTTAACATTGGTTGCAATAATGGCGCCTAGCGTCGCCGCCTTTCTTCGGTCGACTTTGAAAGTCGCAGCACCCCTCTGGTCGCGCAGAACATGCCGAAGACCCATGGGCCCCCAACTTTAACACCGCCGTAATTTTGGCGGCTGGCGGAAAGTTGTCGGCCGTCATTAGGCGGCCTCGATTGTATACTTTTGCTCGCCGCGAAGAAGGCACTCATCAATTTGCGCTATCTACCCGGGGTACCAAGTGGAGGTCGCGCCAGCAGCTCGTCCCTCGCGACCTTACGGGGGTAGTTCGTCCTGTCGGCGATGGTGTGCTCCTATAGAGGAAACAAGTCGCCGGTCATCTCCTTCAACAGCCATATGTCTACGCTTTTGCTCACGCAGTACGTGAGCCAAATCATTTGCCGCCTGGACAGGTGGTCGTTCGGACGGCCGAGGCGGTGCGTTTTGGCGAAGTAACGTCCTTCGCCTCTCTGACCGTGCAGTGCAGCTTTACCGTGTAACTGCGAAAACTGATTTCGGCACCTGTTGCATCGGAAGGCAGCCCGGCTTCCATTCTGAGTCTTCCAATATAATGTGACCACTTCGCCTACTCAGGTTGGTTGGCCCGGGTTGAACCCCAGGTGCTCGCAGGTGCCCCAGTACTCCGATGACGACGCCGGACCTGGCCTGGGGCTAGGGCGCGGTGGACGAGCAGCGCTTGAAACAGGAGAGAGCCGAAGCGAAGCGATCGCACGAACTTTTCCTCCGCAGCCTAGTCACATCAGTCTGTGCTCGGAAAGCATAATATGCCCGCCACGCAGTCTCCGCAGACAAGGGCGTTCGCCTAACTCGTCACACAGCCAGCGCACTGACGTTTTGGAAAGGCAAAAACGACGCTGAAACTCTACGTCGGTCATGTAGCTGAAGGGGTCCAGATGGTCATATTGACGCTTGCCGCCGCTGGATGCGATGACACAGGCTGCTGCTGCCGCCGCCATGCTCCCGAGTTTAACTCGAGGGGGGTTTCGCGATGTACGAGTTTGGCCCGAGTTCGCGTGTCAATCAAAACCATAGGTCACGCCCCGAGCGAGGCATGTAACTCTTGTGCGCGCCCACCACGGTTGGGCCACGCCCAACTTATTTTTCGACAACAGCGACGTGGTGCGGAACTGAGAGGCATTAACAATCTTGACCAGCGAAATAAAACACGCACAACGCACTGTCATCGGTGATGTACTCAGCACCACTATAAAAAAAAGTGTCGACTTTCGCTGCCTTATGCATATGTCTTCTTGGGCTGTGATGACCCCACAACACGGTTCATTGCCTGCGTTGTGGCTACGTAGCGCACAGCAAATAATTATCCGCACGTCACTGTAGCTGCTTGCAAGGCGTCGATGCGCCGTGGTGGACGACGATCTTGAGCAGTGCGTAGTGTTTTCCAACGACAACGTATCGCAGCTGTCATTTGAGATGGCTGCTCTGTCAATGATATAGTGCAGCAAACACGGTCAGCGGTCAGCGCAAACACACCCAGTGCAATGGCATTTTGTCATCACAAGCACGGCACACTAAACAATTGCAACACCTTCCTGTGTTCGAAGTCTAATTTCCTAACTGCACACAAGAGCCCTCACCCACCAAAATGCGATTGCTGCGCTGTCGTTACGATATCCATCTGCGATCGCTGTTAGCTCAGCAGCAGAGGCAATCGGCAAGCACATTGGAGTGAACAACACACTCAAATTCTGCGCACATGCGCACGGAGGCACCTTCAATGGGCAAGCGGTGACAAGTGACGAACTGTGTCGTTGGGCAGCACGCTCGTGTTCGCAATGCATCGCGGAGACTTCGCGCACGCAGATAAACTGGTGCATTTTCATTGTGCTGCGTCACTACGGACCCAGAATACCGCACAGCCATTTTGCAGCGACAGCCGTTGCTCCCGTCTCTATGGCTAAAGTGTCGTTTCAGTTGGTAAAGTGGCGGCCATAATAGCCGCCGCAGTGAAGCACCTGCGGTGAACAGCCATGCCGCAGCGCTGCGTTGCCATTCCCCTATTAGACAGGGAATGGGCAGATCGTTGTCATGACTGACTTTATCGATGGATGGATGGATGGATGGATGAGGCTGAACCCTTTAAATCGGGCGGTGGCATACGCCACCTAGCCATGGCTATTATATCGAACATAGCACTGCAGCGCCCCTGGCGACTGCTCACCGCATGAACTCCCTCGTGCGTGTGACCCTCTAGAATGTATCCGCTTGTAAGCTTTCGCCTCACTGTCGCGACTCGCGGCAAAAAAGTACAAAATTTAATAATTCATTATATGTCCGTTTGTCATCACAAATTTACAGCATTCAAAACAAAAAAAAACGATACTTTAAGAAGTAAAATGTTGGTTATTTTATTTGTTGTATTTCAAAGTATTCGATTGAGGGAAAGTATAGGTGCAAGAATGCACCGCATGTGCCCTGTTCGCATTCGACGGAGGATAGAAAGATAATGCCCGAAAAAGGAGGCACGCCCTTGACGCGCCCGAGAAAGGCGTGGCAAGCGGCTCACGGCAAGTGTGCAGATAGACAGCGGGACAGTGACGGTATTGCTAAATTGCGATAATACGTTGATAACAATACGCGGCGCTGGCGCGTTTTGTTGCGCAGTCCTCTGTGCTTGAAGCCCGGCAGCACTGTGCCGCGCAGGGTGCGCTCATGTTGTCCTACGTGGCTTTATCTCGACATTTCTTTTTGCCTGCTGTTCTTGCACGTTCCTTGCTATCTTCGTTCACTGACTGCCATCGAGCAAACTCGGGTAAAACTCGGGTGAACGAGAAACTCGGCGCATCCTGCATAGCACCCCTGGTTTTGGCCCGCAAAACCCCAGAAAGAAAAATAACAATTTATCTTTCTTGATATTGTCCTTCAGTTTTCTTGCAGCCTTTTAGTTTCTGCAAGAAACTTTTACACGCACCTGTGATTAAATTCTGGGGGCCTCCACAGCCTCCAGCCGAAAGGAAGCGCTGCACTTACTGATTGAAGATAGTTTTTATTTGATGCTCGCAGGATTATTTCATGCTCGCATAGGGTTCCCTCACTCATCGCCTACACTTCGGTTACTGTTGAGAGACATATGCCGTCTTCGTTTCGTTGTCCTGAATTTTTAACGCGATAACGTTAAAGGCCCCGTGTCTCAGAAAATCTGATGTCGGAGTCGGGGGCGTTGCCCGGCCAAGAAAATCATCCCGAACCACGCCGACCACGCAGGCTCTCCGCGAGGCGCAGAGATGCTGGTCACGGCTAGTCGAATTTCTCAATGTAAATTGCGTCAGAAAAAATCTTAAAGTACGCCGTAACCACAACCTACAGACGCGATAGCGTTGGATTGGAATTTTTGAATATACGAGAAAACATAATTCTCTTACACGGCAACTCAAACATAAGCGCCTTTTCCAGAATTTCGACTACTTATACAGCGGCGCGCCGCGGTTTCCTCCTTGCAAAAATACCACCCAGATGGCGCTCGCCACCTCGGCAGCCTAAAGCCCCTGGAAGAACCTTAAGATACTCTTCAGGCAACTTTTGCAGGGGTTTACGTCTTGGCAGCGTTGGTTCTTCTCGGTGTCCTCCGGGGAGCCTCCTTCAGTGCAGTTCACATATGGGGTGGCTTTCACACGCACCTGTGATAAAATTCTGAGGGCACAACCAGAAACACCGAGACTACAAGCAAAGGAGAAGAACCAACAGAGACGCCCACCATGGAAGTATCAAACACTGAAGAGGGGAACACAGCATACAGGGATGATGTGTGTCAACCAGGGAGCATCGGGGGCGCGGACCAACAGCGCGCGCCACCGTAGTGGCAGTAGACACAGCAGCAGTAGCAGGCCCCGTGGTGACAATAGACAACGACCTGCTTCGGTGACAGAGAAGGACCAGGGACCTGGCAAATCAGTGCTGTGGCAGCCGTCAACAGCGGAAGACGCTGAAAGAGGAAGAAGAGCAGAGGACACACAGGTGAGGGAGCTTGCCGCAGAGATCCGTAATCTCAAAAAGCAACTCGCTCTAACAAATGATAAACTCTCAGCAGCTAATGAAAAAATTAAATTTCTGAAATGCAAACAAACTAAAACTACAACTACCACGCCCGGTAGTTGGCTTGCGATGGCAAGGATGGCTCCCAGGATATGGAGGTTGTGGAGGGGAGAAACCCCAAGCGGAAGTTAGTAGAGCCTATCTCAATGACAGCCCCCTCGCCCCCCCTCGCCCTCCCAGTCATAGCACTCTCACCAAATGTATTTGTAAACTTGAGGAATTCCTTAATAATTTCGTACAGGAGGTTGATAAACGCATGCAGGTCATGCAGGAAACCATGCAAAATGGCTTTGAGACTTGAATGGTCATGATAGCTAAACAATCATCCGCAGCGCAAATAGGCCACTCAAGCAAGGAGGTGCTGCCGTCATTGCAATCACCCCCAATCCCCCGGCCAAAAGCTCCAGTATGAAAGTCCTCAAAATGGTTACCTCGCTTCGAATAGACCGGAGTCATACGCCTAGGGGAACGTTGGCGGAATCAATTAGAATCATACAGTGGAACTGTAGGTCTTTCTCTCACAAGAGAGCAGCCCTGCAGTTCGCCCTCGCTAATTTCGACCCCAAAATTGACGTGATCGCACTCCAAGAGACGGAAACTCTGGTCAGAATGACAGGATATGCCACCTACTATAATCAGAGCAAAGCAAACCCCGTACGACCGTTGCAATTCGGCGTGCAGGTGGATTTGGAACTTCCGAACCTTCAATATACGAGCGTACGGCTGCTCCCTAGGAGCAAGAAACAACTCCCTTGGTTTATCCTGAATATATATATATATATATGTATATATATATATATATATATATATATATATATATATATATATATATATATATATATATATATATAGTCCACCAAAAGACAAATCTATTGCCTTTGTCACCCTCCTGAGGAAGATTTGCAGGGAGGCATGAAAGTCGCAAATAGTCGTCCTGGGAGATCTAAACGCTGCGCATATGGCGTGGGGATACGACCATAACTCCAGAAAGGGCCTCACGATTGTAAATGCCACCAACAGATACGATTTCTCACTCATCACCGATTCGGAACAACCCACTCGCATCGGCAATAACATGTCCCGGAATACCACCCCAGACCTCTGCTTTGTCAAAAATGCGGATGGTGCTAGATGGTCTAATACAGAGCTAAACCTCGGCACGGACCACTACATGCTCACCATTGACATCCCGGCCAAAGGGTACCCCAAAAAGATGAAATTCGTCACCAGACACACGAAGTTGGATCTCTTTAGATTAGAACGCAATAGAAAAGCCCCGTCTAGCATCACAGACCTAGATCGATGGGTCAGGGAACTCATAGGGGATGCCGATAAACATACAACCGAGATCCATTTTGAGTAGTATGGCCCTAAACCGGGCTCCAAGTTAATTAACCTCTGGGAACAACAGCAAACGCTACAAGTAGAATGGTTGAAGAACAATCATAACCGTCAGCTTAAACTTCGTCTGGCGGGACTGGACAAAGAGATTCAGGACTACTCGGCACTCCTTAGTTCATCGCAGTGGTATCAAATCTGTAGTAGGATTAATGTACAGGTGGGTAGCAAAAACCCATGGACTTTGCTAAAACGCCTATTTGATCCGGACCAGTCCAAAGGCGCCTCTCAAGAGAAAATGCTTAAGATCTTACACTCCTTTCCAGGTGGGGAAACTGCAATGATGGAGCTTCTCTGCTCCACATACCTAAACACCAAAGTCGATAGTGACTTTATGAACCGTATAAAGGTACTCCCAATGCCGATCTGGTTCAAGATTTTAATGAAGTACAGGTTCGCGCTGCCCGGCAGGCAAAGATATAGTAACCAAGAAAATGCTCCGGAATTCGGATGGAGTTTTTATTGACGCCATCACCAAACTATTCAATCATTATTGGCACGAAGGTTCCATTCCTTCTGAATGGAAAGACGCAAAAGTATTCTTTATACTCAAGCCCGGCTAACCTCTTAAATTAGAAAGCGTTCACCCTATTTCAATCACAGCATGCCCGGGAAAAGCGATGGAACATGTGGTCCTGAGTCGACTTGTTAAGTTCACAGAGATGAGGCAGCTCTTTCCCCCGGCCATGGTCGGATTCCGCCCCAACGTCTCAGCCCAGAATATTTTATGGCAACTGCAGAGAGATATTTTATATCCAGGGATACCTGGAGTAACCAGAACAATCCTGGGACTCGA